>NC_091143.1:11203915-11206415 GCF_041381155.1 Argopecten irradians
GGGGGGGGGGGGGGGGGGGGGGGGGGGGGGGGGGGGGGGGGGGGGGGGGGGGGGGGGGGGGGGGGGGGGGGGGGGGGGGGGGGGGGGGGGGGGGGGGGGGGGGGGGGGGGGGGGGGGGGGGGGGGGGGGGGGGGGGGGGGGGGGGGGGGGGGGGGGGGGGGGGGGGGGGGGGGGGGGGGGGGGGGGGGGGGGGGGGGGGGGGGGGGGGGGGGGGGGGGGGGGGGGGGGGGGGGGGGGGGGGGGGGGGGGGTGGGGGGGGGGGGGGGGGGGGGGGGGGGGGGGGGGGGGGGGGGGGGGGGGGGGGGGGGGGGGGGGGGGGGGGGGGGGGGGGGGGGGGGGGGGGGGGGGGGGGGGGGGGGGGGGGGGGGGGGGGGGGGGGGGGGGGGGGGGGGGGGGGGGGGGGGGGGGGGGGGGGGGGGGGGGGGGGGGGGGGGGGGGGGGGGGGGGGGGGGGGGGGGGGGGGGGGGGGGGGGGGGGGGGGGGGGGGGGGGGGGGGGGGGGGGGGGGGGGGGGGGGGGGGGGGGGGGGGGGGGGGGGGGGGGGGGGGGGGGGGGGGGGGGGGGGGGGGGGGGGGGGGGGGGGGGGGGGGGGGGGGGGGGGGGGGGGGGGGGGGGGGGGGGGGGGGGGGGGGGGGGGGGGGGGGGGGGGGGGGGGGGGGGGGGGGGGGGGGGGGGGGGGGGGGGGGGGGGGGGGGGGGGGGGGGGGGGGGGGGGGGGGGGGGGGGGGGGGGGGGGGGGGGGGGGGGGGGGGGGGGGGGGGGGGGGGGGGGGGGGGGGGGGGGGGGGGGGGGGGGGGGGGGGGGGGGGGGGGGGGGGGGGGGGGGGGGGGGGGGGGGGGGGGGGGGGGGGGGGGGGGGGGGGGGGGGGGGGGGGGGGGGGGGGGGGGGGGGGGGGGGGGGGGGGGGGGGGGGGGGGGGGGGGGGGGGGGGGGGGGGGGGGGGGGGGGGGGGGGGGGGGGGGGGGGGGGGGGGGGGGGGGGGGGGGGGGGGGGGGGGGGGGGGGGGGGGGGGGGGGGGGGGGGGGGGGGGGGGGGGGGGGGGGGGGGGGGGGGGGGGGGGGGGGGGGGGGGGGGGGGGGGGGGGGGGGGGGGGGGGGGGGGGGGGGGGGGGGGGGGGGGGGGGGGGGGGGGGGGGGGGGGGGGGGGGGGGGGGGGGGGGGGGGGGGGGGGGGGGGGGGGGGGGGGGGGGGGGGGGGGGGGGGGGGGGGGGGGGGGTGGGGGGGGGGGGGGGGGGGGGGGGGGGGGGGGGGGGGGGGGGGGGGGGGGGGGGGGGGGGGGGGGGGGGGGGGGGGGGGGGGGGGGGGGGGGGGGGGGGGGGGGGGGGGGGGGGGGGGGGGGGGGGGGGGGGGGGGGGGGGGGGGGGGGGGGGGGGGGGGGGGGGGGGGGGGGGGGGGGGGGGGGGGGGGGGGGGGGGGGGGGGGGGGGGGGGGGGGGGGGGGGGGGGGGGGGGGGGGGGGGGGGGGGGGGGGGGGGGGGGGGGGGGGGGGGGGGGGGGGGGGGGGGGGGGGGGGGGGGGGGGGGGGGGGGGGGGGGGGGGGGGGGGGGGGGGGGGGGGGGGGGGGGGGGGGGGGGGGGGGGGGGGGGGGGGGGGGGGGGGGGGGGGGGGGGGGGGGGGGGGGGGGGGGGGGGTAGGCCTAAAGTGGGGGGGGGGGGGGGGGGGGGGGGGGGGGGGGGGGGGGGGGGGGGGGGGGGGGGGGGGGGGGGGGGGGGGGGGGGGGGGGGGGGGGGGGGGGGGGGGGGGGGGGGGGGGGGGGGGGGGGGGGGGGGGGGGGGGGGGGGGGGGGGGGGGGGGGGGGGGGGGGGGGGGGGGGGGGGGGGGGGGGGGGGGGGGGGGGGGGGGGGGGGGGGGGGGGGGGGGGGGGGGGGGGGGGGGGGGGGGGGGGGGGGGGGGGGGGGGGGGGGGGGGGGGGGGGGGGGGGGGGGGGGGGGGGGGGGGGGGGGGGGGGGGGGGGGGGGGGGGGGGGGGGGGGGGGGGGGGGGGGGGGGGGGGGGGGGGGGGGGGGGGGGGGGGGGGGGGGGGGGGGGGGGGGGGGGGGGGGGGGGGGGGGGGGGGGGGGGGGGGGGGGGGGGGGGGGGGGGGGGGGGGGGGGGGGGGGGGGGGTTTTGGGGGGGGGGGGGGGGGGGGGGGGGGGGGGGGGGGGGGGGGGGGGGGGGGGGGGGGGGGGGGGGGGGGGGGGGGGGGGGGGGGGGGGGGGGGGGGGGGGGGGGGGGGGGGGGGGGGGGGGGGGGGGGGGGGGGGGGGGGGGGGGGGGGGGGGGGGGGGGGGGGGGGGGGGGGGGGGGGGGGGGGGGGGGGGGGGGGGGGGGGGGGGGGGGGGGGGGGGGGGGGGGGGGGGGGGGGGGGGGGGGGGGGGGGGGGGGGGGGGGGGGGGGGGGGGGGGGGGGGGGGGGGGGGGGGGGGGGGGGGGGGGGGGGGGGGGGGGGGGGGGGGGGGGGGGGGGGGGGGGGGGGGGGGGGGGGGGGGGGGGGGGGGGGGGGGGGGGGGGGGGGGGGGGGGGGGGGGG
>NC_091143.1:11223915-11241415 GCF_041381155.1 Argopecten irradians
AGGAAAAGTCCCCAGGGGGGGGGGGATAATCCATTACATCCAATTACATATAAAAAAGGGGGGGGGGGGGGGGGGGGGGGGGGGGGGGGTTTTTTTTTGGGGGGGGGAAAACCAGGGGGGGGGGGTTTTACATATTCAAATTTACCAGGGGGGGGGGGGGGCCTTTTGGGGTGTTTAAAAATAAAAAAAATTAAACAAAGATCAAACCTGTTTTGGGGGGGATGCATGTCTTTGGGGGGGTGACTGGAATCTGTGCAACCAAATATATTTCCGGAAATCTTGAATGACCCTAAAACACCATGGGGGGGGGGTATTTTTTCATAATTTTTGGGGGGGGCATTTTTTTTTTAAACTTATTGGGGGGGGGGGGGGGTTACAATTAGTTAAATTGGGGTTGATGAACCCCCCCCCCCCCCCCCACCCCTTTTGTACCCCCCCCCCCACCTAATTCCTGGGGGGGGGGGGGGTGGGGGGGGGGGGTTGTGTAAATTCTGACAACTGAGGGACCTTGGGGGGGGGGGGGGGGGGGGGGATGTACCCCATTTTGTGGGGGGCACATGGGGGGGGGGGGGGGGTGCTAATTGTTGGGGGGGGGTTATATGTACCATTTTGGCCAATTCTAAATAAACTGGGGGGGGGGGCATGGTCACAGTGGGGGGGGGTATTTTCTAAAACTTGGTACTTACCTTTGTATCTATGAACTTACTCGGCTTGTGACTTGGGGGGGTTGGGGGCTATAGAGGGGGGGGGGTAGGGGGTGGGGGGTTTTTTGGGGGTTTTGGGGGTGTTTATTAAAACAAAGGATATATTAGTTAGTGTGGTGTTCTTAATTAAAGTTTAGGGGGGGGGGGGGGGGGGGGGGGGTTTGGGTCCTTCTGCTCAAACTCCAACCAGGGTAGCTTTATTGAAATCAGGGCATTTTGCACTAAAAAAATTGGATTTCTAATGTTTTTTACCTTATTCATGGGGGGGGGGTTGATTTTTTTGAACCTAAATCTCAATGTGAATTTCCAAATTCATATCATGGGGGGGGGAATAATTACCTGTCAGAAAAAAATTTTTTTTTTTTTGAAATTCATAATTAGCCAGGGGGGGGGGGGGGGGGGGGGGGGGGGGGGGGCTCAATCTTGGGGGGGGGGGCCATTTTTGGGGGGGGGGGGGGGGGGGGGGGGGGGGGGGGGGCAGAAATTAAAATTCCAATACTATTATGTGGGTGGGGGGGGGGGCTGTATGTCAAATCTGGGGGGGGGGGTGGTTTGGGGGGTTTTCACCTTCGGACAGTCACCCGGGGGGGGGAAATTCTGAAAAAACATGAAATTTGAACTTTTGTGTGTGTTGATTAATTGCAAATTATGTATTAAATATTGGGGTATTTTTTGTTGTTTAAGTTAATTATTGGTTACATCATTAAACTTGGGGGGGGGGGGGGGGTGATGGGGGGGGGGGGGGGGGGGGGGGGGGGGGGGGGGGGTCCCCAGGGGGGGGAGATAATTTAATCCATTACATATCCAAGTACCCCATAATATAGAAAATGTCAAGATTGGGGGGAAAAAAACCAGATATACCAAACCTTTTACATATTCAAATTTACCAGGGGGGGGGGTTCCAGGGGGGGGGGGGGGGGTTTAAAAATAAACAAATTAAACAAAGATCAAACCTGGGGTGAGGGGGGATGTCTTTGTGGGGGGGGGGGGGGGGACTGGGGGGGGTGGTTGGGACCCCGGAAATCTTGAATGACCCATTAAAAAAAACACCATTAATATGTTTTTCATGGGGGGGGGGGGGGGGGGGGGGGGGGGGGGGCATTTTTTAATAAACTTATTAGGGGGGGTACAATTAGTTAAATTGGCTTTACCTGGGATGACCCCCCCCCCCCCACCCCTTCCACCAATTGTACCCCCCCCCCCCCCCCCACCTATTCCTGGTTCACCTAAACCGGGGGCAACATGCATGGGTTGGGGGGAACTAAATTTGGTTGAGGAGGGGGGGGGGGGCACCCATGTGATCGTACCCATCTGTGTGGCACATGCCACACGTTTATAGGGTGCTAATTACCTGGGGGGTTATATGTACCATTTTTTTACTGGCCAATTCTAAATAAATAAATAAATGGCATGGGGGGGTGGGGGGGTATTATTCTAAAACTTGGTGACTTACTTTGGGTATCTATGGGGCTCCAGTGGGACTGACTCTTATACTTCCGGTTGGGGCTATAGAGAGCAACCAACTAAATTTTTTTACATAGGGGGTGTTAAACTTTTTTTTTTTTGGGGGGGAATATTAGGGGGGGGGGGTGGTGTTTATAATTAAAGTTTAGGTTTTCTCATTGGTAACACTAAATAAATAAAAAAAAGGGGGGTCCTTCTGCTCAAACTCCAGGGGGTAGCTTTATTTTATTGGGGGGGCATTTTTTTTGCACTAAAATTTTAATTTTTTCTAATTTTTTTTTACCTATTCATTATCAAAGTTGATATTTTGAACCTAAATCTCAATGTGAATTTCCAAAAATTCATATCATGGTTGGGGGGGGGAATAATTACCTGTCAGAATTTTTTTTTTTTTTTGAAATTCATAATTAGGGGCCAATCGGCGGCCGGATTTTAAAATTCTATCCTGGGCTCAATCTTGTATACACAGGGGCCATTTCGAAGGTTTTTTTTTTTATTTAGGGGGTTGGGGGGGGGCAGAAATTAAAATTCCAATACTCACCTATATGATGTAAAGTGGGGGGCTGTATGTCAAATCTGTAATATGAACTTAATCGGGGGGGGGGGGGGGGGGGTGGTTTGGGGGACAGGGCTTCACCTTCGGACAGTCACCCGGGGGTAATTCTGAAAAACATGAAATATTGAACTTTACACACTGTGTTGATTAATTGCAAATTATGTATTTGAAATAGTAGTAATGGTTTTGTTGTTTGTTTTGGTTGGGGGGGGGGGTTACATCATTAACTTTTTTGGAATGGGGGGGAAAAAAATAGGAAAAGTCCCCAGGAGATAATCCATAATCATATTACATATCCAAGTACCCCATAATATAGAAAATGGTCAAGATTTTTTTGGGGGGGGGGGGGGGGGGGGGGGGGGGGGGGGGGGGGGGGGAACATGGTTCCAGAGCCTTTTTCTGTTTAAAAAAAAAAAAATTGGGGGGTGTATTGGGGATCAAACCTGTAATGGGGGGGGGGGATGCATGTTTTGGGGGGTGACTGGAATCTGTGGGGGGGGGGGGGGGGAAATTTGAATGACCCTAAAACACCATTTAATGGTTTTTAACAGGGGGGGGGGGGGGTTTTTTTTCATCATTATAACATAAAATGGCATACTTTTAATAAACTTATTAGCCCTAATATTACAATTAATCAGGGGTTAAATTAGTTAAATTGGGGGGGATGGGGGGGTTTGGGGGGGGGTTTGGGGTTTTGGGGGTTGGTTAATTCCTGGGGGGGGGGGGGGGGTGGGGGCATACAGTTCCGTGAATTTGGGGGGGACTGTGGGACCTTGCACGGGGGGGGGGGGATGTACCCATTGATGTGGGGGGGGGCACATGGGGGGGGGGGTGCTAATTACCTTTTTTTTGGGGGGGTGTACCATGGGGGGGGGGGGGGTAAATAATTGCATGGGGTGGACACAGTGGTATTATTTTTTTTTTTGGGACTTTTTGTATCTATTTTTACTCGGCTCCAGTGACTGGGGGGGGGGGGGGGGGGGTTGGGGGGGGGGGGGGAGAGCAACCAACTAAATAATTTTACATAGACCACAGTGTTAAACTTTGTTAAAGTTTTTTTTTTTTTTTTTATTGGGGGGGGGTTAGGGTGGTGTTCTATAATTAAAGGGGGTTCAACACTAAATAGGGGGGGGGGGGGGGGTTTTTGCTCAAACTGGGGGGGGGGTGGGCTTTATTGAAATCAGGCGCATTTTTTGCAAATTTTTTATTCTGAAATTTGTTTTTTTTTTTCTATTCATTATCAAAGTTGATATTTTGAACCTAAATCTCAATGTGAATTTCCAAATTTCATATCATGGTTATCTAGGAATAATTTTGTCATTTTTTTTTTTTTTACTTTTGAAATTCATTAGCCAGGGGGGGGGGCGGCGGGGGGGGGGGGGGGGGGGGCTCAATCTTGTATACACAGGGGGGGGGGGAAGGTTTTTTTTTTTTTTTTTTTTTAGTTGGTTTATCCCCATAGCAGAAATTAAAATTCCAATACTTATGATGGGGTGTATTTCGGCTGGTGTAATATGAACTTAATCGGTCAAGTGGTTTGTCCAGGACAGGGGGCTTTCACCTTCGGACAGGGCGGGGTAATTCTGAAAACAATTTGAAATATTGGGTTTTTTTTTTGATTAATTGTAAAATTATTATGTATTTAAATATTGAAATAGTTTTAATTTTTTGTTTATTGGTTAATTTATTTTTTACATCATTTTTTTTGAAAAATAAAAAAAAATAGGAAAAGGGGGGGGGGGGGGGGGGATAATCCATTACATATCCAAGGGGGGGGGGGAAAATGTCAAGATTTTGGAAGAAAACCAGATATACCAAACTTTTTTTACATATTTCAAATTTTGGGGAACATGGTTCCAGAGCCTTTTCTTTTTTTTGGGGGGGGGGGATCAAACCTGGGGGCACAAAAGATGGGTTTTTGTCTTTGGTGACTGGTGTGCAACCAACCAACATATATTTCCGGAAATCTTGAATGGTGGGGTTTTAATATTTTCATTAAAAAAAAAAAAATATTCACAACATGGTTTTTTTTTTCATCATTATAAACATAAAATGCATTTTTTTTTAATAAAGGGGGGGGGGGCCTATTAATATTTAATTAATTAGTACAATTAGTTAAATTGGCTTACCTGGATGGGGGGGGGGGGGGGGGTCCCCCCCAATTCCCCCCCCCCCCCCCCCATTTGTTGGGGGGTTTGGGTGGTTCACCTTGGGGGGGGGGGGGGGCATACAGGGGGGGGAACTAAATTGGGGGGGGGGGGGACCTTGCCTTGCACCCATGGGTTCACCCATGTGTGTACCCATCTGATGTGGGGGGGGTTTTTTTTGGGGGGGGTTTATTAGGGTGTGGGTGGGGGGGTTTTTTATGGGGGGGGTGGCCAATTCTAAATAAACTGTATGCATGGGGGGGGTGGGGGGGGGGGGTTGGGATTTTTACCTTTGTATCTATGGGGGGGGTGACTGACTTTTATACTTCCGGGGGGGGTTCGTTCGCTATAGAGAGCAACCAACTAAAATTTTAATTTTTTACATAGACCACAGTGGGGGTTAAAGTTTAAAGTTTTGTACTATTATAAAAACAAAGGAATATTAGTGGGGGGGGGGGGGTGGGGGGGGGGGGGGGGGGGGGGGGGGTTTAGGTTCTCATATAACACTAAATAAAAAAAAAAAGGGGGGGGGTCCTTTGGGGGGGGGGGGGTAGGTTTTATTGGGGGGGGCATTTTTTGCAAAAAAAATACTGAAATTTTTAATTTTTTTTTTTTTTTCAAATTTTTTGATATTTTGAACCTAAATCTCAATGTGAATTTCCAAATTCATATCATGGTTATCTAGGAATAATTACCTGTCAGAAAATTTTTTTTTTTTTTTTTTTTCATAATTAGGGGCCAAATCGGGGCCGGATTAAAATTCTATCCTGGGCTCAATTTGGGGGGGGGGGGCCATTTCGGGTTTTTTTTTTTTTAGTTGGTTTATCCCCATAGCAGAAATAAAAAAAATTCCAATACTCACCTATGATGTAAAGTGGGGGGCTGTATGTCAAATCTGTAATATGAACTTAATCGGTCAAGTGGTTTGTCCAGGACGGGGGGGGGGGGACAGTCACCCGGGGGAGTAATTCTGAAAACATGAAATATTGAACTTTTTACACACTGTGTTTTTAATTGCAAATTATGTATTAAATATTTGAAATAGTATTAATGTTGTTTAAGTTAATTATTTGGTTACATCATTAAACTTTTTCTGAATATAATGAAAAAATAGGAAAAGTCCCCAGCCAAGGGGAGATAATCCATTACATATCCAAGTACCCCATTATATAATATAGAAAATGTCAATTTTTTGGAAGAAAAACCAGATATACCAAATTTTTTACATTTTCAAATTTACCAGGAACATGGTTCCAGAGCTTTTTTTGTTTAAAATAAACAAATTAAACAAAGATCAAACCTGTAATGGGGGGGGGGGATGCATGTCTTTGTCCGTGACTGGAATCTGTGTGCAACCAATATTTATATATTTCCGGAAATCTTGAATGACCCTAAAACACCATTTAATATGTTTTTTAACAAAAAAAATATTCACAACATGGTATTTTTCATATAAATTATAACATAAAATGCATACTTTTTTTTTAAACTTATTAATAATATTACAATTAATCAGTACAATTAGTTTTAAATTGGCTTACCTGCCCCCCCCCCCCCCCCCCCCACCCCTTCCACCAATTGGGGGGGGGGGGGGGGGGGGGGGGGGAACATGCATACAGTTCCGTGAACTAAATTCTGACAAGGGGGGGACCTTGCACCGGCACCCATGTGGGGGGGTACCCATCTGATGGGGGGGGGGGCACATGGGGGGTTTATAGGTGCTAATTACCTGCATCTGGGGGGGGGTACCATTAACTTACTGGCCAATTCTAAATAAACT
Source organism: Argopecten irradians (assembly GCF_041381155.1). Classification (NCBI taxonomy): domain Eukaryota; kingdom Metazoa; phylum Mollusca; class Bivalvia; order Pectinida; family Pectinidae; genus Argopecten; species Argopecten irradians. The sequence continues at coordinate 11,230,567 of NC_091143.1, forward strand.
GTATGCATGGGGGGGGGGGGGGGGGGGGGGGGGGGGGGTGACAAGTATTATTTAAAACTTGGCGGGGGGGGGGTATCTATGGGGGGGGGGGGTGACTGACTCTTATACTTCCGGTTGGCTATAGAGAGCAACCAACTAAATAAATTTTACATTTTGGTTAAACTTTTTTGTAAATTGGGGGGGGGGGGTTTGGGGGGGGGGGGGGGGGGGGGGGGGGGGGGGGTGGGGGGGGGGGGGGGGGGGGGGTGGGGTTGGGGGGGGGGGGGGGGGGGGGGGGGGGGGGGTGGGGGGGGGGGGGGGGGGGGGGGGGGGGGGGGGGTTTTTTTTAGGGGGTTGGGGGGGGGGGGGGGGGGGGGGGTTAAATTGGGGGGGGGGGTTTTTTTTTTTTAAATTTTTTTTTTTTTTTTTTTTTGGGGGGGTTGGTGTTTTTTTGGGGGGGGGTGTATGGGGGGGGGGGGGGGGGGGGGGGGGGGGGGGTTTTTTTTTGGGGGGGGGGGGGGGGTTTTTTTTTTTTTTTTTTTTTTTTTTTTTTTGTTACATGGGGGGGGGGGGGGGGGGGGGGGGGGGGGGGGGGGGGGGGGGGGGGGGGGGGGGGGGGGGGGGGGGGGGGGGGGGTTTTTTTTTTTTTTTTTGGGGGGGGGGGGGGGGGGGGGGGGGGGATATTTTTAATTTTTTTTGGGGGGGGTTTTTTTCCAATTTTTTTTTTTTGGGTTTTTTTGGGGGGGGGGGGGGGGGGGGGGGGGGGGGGGGAAATTTAATTTTTTGGGGGAAATCTTGAATGACCCTAAAACACCATTTTGTTTAAATTTTTTTCAATTTATTTTTTTTTTTTTTTTTTTATATTTTTTTAAATTTTTTTTTTTTTTGGGGGGGGGGGGGGGGGGGGGGGGGGGGTTTGGGGGGGTATTTTTTGGTGTGGGGGGCACAACATTTTATTTTTAATGGGGGGGTTGTTTATGGGGGCCAATTTTTTGTATTATTTTGGGGGGTGTTTTTTGTTTGGGGGGTGGGGGGGGGGGTATGGGGGGGGGGGGGGGGGGGGGGGGTGGGGGGGGGGGGGGGGGGGGTTGTGTTTTGGGGGGGGGGTTTTTTTACATAGACACAGGGGGGGGGGGTTTGGGGGGGGGGGGGGGGGGGGGGGAAATATTTTTTTTTTTTTGGGGGGGGGGGGGGGGGGGGGGGGGGGGGGGGGGGGGGTTTTGGGGGGGGTGGGGGGGATTTTGGGGGGTTTTTTTTTTGTTTTTTTTTTGGGGGGGGGGGGGGGGGGGGGATTTTTTGGGGGGTTTGGGGTTTTTTTTATTATGTTTATCTAGGGGTTTACCTGTCAAAAAATTTTTATTTTGAAATTATAATTAAGCCAATCCCCCCGGGGGGAAAAGGGGGGGGGGGGGGGGGGGGGGGGGGGGGGGGGGGGGGGGGGGGGGGGGGGGGGGGGTTTTTTTTTTGGGGGGGGGGGGGGGGGGGGGGGGGGGTAAATTTTTTTCCAATGTTATTGTAAAGTGGGGGGGGGGGGGGGGTGGGGGGGAAATATGGGGGGGGGGGGGGGGGGGGGGGGGGGGGGGGGGGGGGGGGGGGGGGGGGGGGGGGAGTTGGGGGGGGGGGGGGGGGGGGGGGTTGATTAATTGCAAAATTTGTTAAAAAAAAGGGGGGGGGGGGGGGGGGGTTATTATTGTTTTACATCATTAAACTTTTTGGGGGGGGGGGGGGGGGGGGGGGGGGGGGGGATGTCCATTACATTTAGGGGGGGGGGGGGGGGGGGGGGGGGGGGGGGGGGGGTAATTTAAACAAATTAAACAAAGATGATGCATGTCTTTGTCCGTGACTGGAATCTGTGCAACCAACATATATTTCCGATTTGGGGGGGGAATGACCCTAAAACACCATTAATATGTTTCATTAACAGAAAAAAATATTCACAACATGGTATTTTTTTTCATCATTTAAATGCATTTTGGGGGGGGGGGGGGGTTTTATTAGGGGGGGGGGGGGTGGGGGGGTTAAAAATTGGCTTTGGGATTTGGAATGGGGGGGGGGGGTAATTCCTGGTTCACCTAAACCGGAACATGGGGGGGTTGTGAACTAAATTCTGACAACTGAGGGACCTTCATTAACAGTACCATTAACTTACTGGCCAATTTAAATAAACTGCATGCATGGGGGGGGGGGGTGACAAGTATTATTCTAAAAAAACTTGGCGACTTACCTTTGTATCTATCACTCGGGGTGACTGACTCTTCTTATTGGGGTTGGGGGGGGGGTAGGGAGGGGGGGTGGGGGGGGGGGGGGGGGTGTGTTTACTTTTTTTTGTTAAAGTTTTGTACTGGGGTTGTATTAGTTGGTGGGGGGGGGGTGTTCTATGGGGGGGGGGGGGGGGGGGGGGGGGGGGGGGGGGGGTGGGTGTTTGGGTCCTTCTGGGGGGTTTTTTATTGTGGGGGGGGGGGGGGGGGGGGCATTTGGCACTAAAAAATACTGAAATTCTAATTTTTTTACCTATTCATTATCAAAGTTGATATTTTGAACCTAAATCTCAATGTGGGGGGTTATTAGGAATGGGGGGGTGGGGGAAAACATTTTTACTTTTGAAATTCATAATTAGCCAGGGGGGGGGGGGGGGGGGGGGGGGGGGGGTTGGGCTCAATCTTGGGGGGGGGGGGGGCCATTTGGGGGGGGGGGGGGGGGGGGGGGGGGGCAAAATTTTCCCAATTGGCCCTATGTGGGGTGGGGTGTATTTGGGGGGGGGGCTGTATGTCAAATCTGTAATATGAACTTAATCGGGTCAAGTGGTTTGTCCAGGACAGGGGGGGGGACAGGGGGGGGGGTAATTCTGAAAAAACATGAAATATTGAACTTACACACTGTGTTGATTAATTGCAAATTATGTATTAAATATTGAAATATTGAAATAGTATTAATGTTGGTTTTTGTTAATTATTGGTTACATCATTAAACTTTCTGAATATAATGAAAAAATAGGAAAAGTCCCCAGGGGGGGGGAGATAATCCATTACATATCCAAGTACCCCATAATATAGAAAATGGGTCAAGATTTTGGGGGGAAAACCAGGGTTTTTTGGGGGGGGGGGGGGGGGGGGGGGAACATGGTTCCAGAGGGTTTTCTGTTTAAAATAAACAAATTAAACAAAGATCAAACCTGTAATGAGCACAAAAGTGGCATGTCTTTGGTGACTGGAATCTGTGCAACCAACATATATTTCCGGAAATCTTGAATGGGTTTTTTTTTTTTTAATGGGGGGGTTTGTTTCATTAACAAAAAAAAATATTCACAACATGGTTTTTTACATCATTATATAACATTTGGGGCATTTTGGGGGGGGGGGGGGGGGTTATTAGCCCTAATATTACAATTGGGGGGGGGTACAATTAGTTAAATTGGCTTACCTGCGATGAACCCCCCCCCCCCCCTTCCACCAATTGGGGGGGGGGTTGGGGGGGGGAACATGGTACAGGGGGGGGGTGGGGGGGGACAACTGAGGGGACCTTGCACCGCGCACCCATGGGGTGATCGTACCCATTGATGTGAAATGGGGCACATGCCACACGTTTTATATTTGGGGGGTGCTAATTACCTGCATTACGTTATATGTACCATTAACTTACTGGCCAATTCTAAATAATGTGCATGCATGGTCACAGTGGGTATTATTCTAAAACTTGGGTACTGGGGGGGGGTATTATGAACTTACTCGGGGGGGGGGGTGACTGACTCTTATTGGGGTTGCGTTCGCTATAGAGGCAACCAACTAAATTTTTTTTACATAGACCACAGTGTTAAACTTTGTTAAAGTTTTTTGTACTGTATTTTAAAACAAAGGAATATTAGTTAGCTATGGTGGGGGGGGGGGGGGGGTTTAGGTTCTCATATAACACTAAATAAAAAAAAAAAAAGTTTGGGTCCTTCTGCTCAAACTCCAATTGGGGGTAGCTTTATTGAAATGGCGCATTTTTGCACTAAAAAATACTGATTTTTAATGTTTTTTTTTATTCATTATCAAAGTTGATATTTTGAACCTAAATCTCAATGTGAATTTCCAAATTCATATCATGGTTATTAGGGGGGGTGTGTCAAAAATTTTTTTTTACTTTTGAAATTCATAATTAGCCAGGGGGGGGCGGCGGCGGGGGATTAAAATTTCTATCCTGGGCTCAATTTGTATACACAGGGGCCATTTCGAAGGGGGGGGGGGGGGGGGTTGGTTTATCCCCATAGCAGAAATTAAAATTCCAAATACTCACCTATGATGTAAAGTGTATTTCGGCTGTATGTATGTCAAATCTGTAATATGAACTTAATCGGTCAAGTGGTTTGTCCAGGGGGGGGCTTCACCTTCGGACAGTCACCCGGGGAGTAATTCTGAAAACATGAAATATTGAACTTACACACTGTTGTTGATTAATTGCAAATTATTGTATTAAAAATATTGTTTAGTGTTAATGTTGTTTAAGTTAATTATTGGTTACATCATTAAACTTTCTGAATATAATGAAAAAATAGGAAAGTCCCCCCCAGCCAAGGGGAGATAATCCATTACATATCCAAGTACCCCATAATATAGAAAATGTCAAGATTTGGGAAGGGGATATACCAAACCTTTTACATATTCAAATTTACCAGGAACATGGTTCCAGAGCCTTTTCTGTTTAAAATAAACAAATTAAACAAAGATCAAACCTGTAATGAGCACAAAAGATGCATGTCTTTGTCCGTGACTGGAATCTGTGCAACCAACATATATTTCCGGAAATCTTTTGAATGACCCAAAAAACACCATTAATATGTTTCATTAACAAAAAAAAAAAATATTCACAACATGGTATTTTTCATCATTATAACATAAAATGCATACTTTTTAATAAACTTATTAGCCCTAATATTACAATTAATAGTACAATTAGTTAAATTGGCTTACCTGCGATGAACCCCCCCCCCCCCCCCACCCCTTCCACCAATTCTACCCCCCCCCCCCCACCTAATTCCTGGTTCATCTAAACCGGCACATGCATACAGTTTCCGGTGAACTAAATTCTGACAACTGAGGAGACCTTGCACCACGCACCCATGTGATCGTACCCATCTGATGTGAAACGCACATGCCACACGTTTATAGCCGTGCTAATTACCTGCATCTACGTTATATGTACCATTAACTTACTGGCCAATTCTAAATAAACTGTATGCATGGTCACAGTGACAAGTATTATTCTAAAACTTGGCGACTTACCTTTGTATCTATGAACTTACTCGGCTCCAGTGACTGACTCTTATACTTCCGGTTGCGTTCGCTATAGAGAGCAACCAACTAAATAATTTTACATAGACCACAGTGTTAAACTTTGTTAAAGTTTTGTACTGTATTATTAAAACAAAGGAATATTAGTTAGCTATGGTGTTCTATAATTAAAGTTTAGGTTCTCATATAACACTAAATAGAAAAAAAGTTTGGGTCCTTCTGCTCAAACTCCAACCAGGGTAGCTTTATTGAAATCAGGCGCATTTTGCACTAAAAAATACTGAAATTCTAATGTTTTTACCTATTCATTATCAAAGTTGATATTTTGAACCTAAATCTCAATGTGAATTTCCAAATTCATATCATGGTTATCTAGGAATAATTACCTGTCAGAAAACATTTTTACTTTTTTGAAATTCATAATTAGCCAGCCAATCGGCGGCCGGATTAAAATTCTATCCTGGGCTCAATCTTGGGGGGGGGGGCCATTTCGGGGGTTTTTTTTTTTTTATTTGGGGGGTTGGTTTTTATCCCCATAGCAGAAATTAAAATTCCAATACTCACCTATGATGGGGGGTGTTTTTCGGCTGTATGTAAAATCTGTAATATGAACTTAATCGGTCAAGTGGTTTGTCCAGGGGACAGGGCTTCACCTTCGGGACAGTCACCCGGGGGAGTAATTCTGAAAACATGAAATATTGATTGTTTTACACTGTGTGATTGATTAATTTGCAAATTATGTATTAAATATTGGGGGTGTTGTTTTGTTTTTTTAAGTTTAATTATTGGTTACATCATTAAACTTTCTGAATATAATGGGGGGGAAAAGTCCCCAGGGGGGGGGATAATCCATTACATATCCAAGTACCCCATAATATAGAAAATGTCAGGTTTTTTGGAAGAAAACCAGATATGGGGGGGGTTTTTTTACATATTCAAATTTACCAGGAACATGGTTCCAGAGCCTTTTCTTTGTTGTTTAAAATAAACAAATTAAACAAAGATCAAACCTGTAATGAGCACAAAAGATGGTGTCCTTTGGGGGTGACTGGAATCTGTGCAACCAACATATATTTCCGGAAATCTTGAATGACCCTAAAAAAACACCATTAATATTTTTTATTTTCATTAACAGAAAAAAAAATATTCACAACATGGTTTTTTTCATCATTATAACATAAAATGCATACTTTTAATAAACTTATTAGCCCTAATATTACAATTAATCAGTACAATGGGTTAAATTGGCTTACCTGCGATGAAACCCCCCCCCCCCCTTCCACCAATTTGTACCCCCCCCCCCACCTAATTCCTGGTTCACCTAAACCGGAACATGCATACAGTTCCGTGAACTAAATTCTGACAACTGAGGAGACCTTGCACCGGCACCCATGTGGGGGGGTACCCATCTGGTGATGTGGTTGCACATGGGGGGGGTTTATAGCCGTGCTAATTAATTACCTGGGGGGGGGTTATATGTACCATTTTTTTTTTACTGGCCAATTCTAAATAAACTGCATGCATGGGGGGTGGGGGGGTATTATTTTCTAAGGACTGGGGGGTTTTTTTTTGTATCTATGGGGGGGGGGGGTCCAGTGACTGACTCTTATACTTCCGGTTGCGGGGGCTATAGAGGCAACCAACTAAATAATTTTGGGGGGGACCACAGTGTTAAACTTTGTTAAAGTTTTGTACTGTATTGGGGGGGGGGGAATATTAGGGCTATGGTGTTCTATGGGGGGGGGGTTTAGGGGGGGGGGGGGGGTTTGGGGGGGGGGGGGGGGTAGCTTTATTGGGGGGGCATTTTGCACTAAAAATTACTGAAATTTAATTTTTTTACCTATTCATTATCAAAGTTGGGGGGGTCAATGTGAATTTCCAAATTCATATCATGGGGGGGGGGGGGGGGGGGGGGGGGGGGGGGGGGGGGGGGGGGGGCGGGGGGGGGGGGGGGGGGGGGGCTCAATCCTTGGGGGGGGGGGGGGGGGGGGGGGGGGGGGGGGGGGGGGGGGGGGGGGGGGGTTTGGGGGGGGGGGGGGGGGGTTGGTTTATCCCCATAGGGGGGGGGGGGGGGGGGGGGTATGGGGGGGGGTTTTTGGGGGGGGGGGGGGGGGGGGGGGGTTTGGGGGGGGGGGGGGGGGGGGGGGGGGGTTGGGGGGGGGGGGGGGGGGGGGGGGGGGGGGGGGGGGGGGGTTGGGGGGGGGGGGGGGGGGGGGGGGGGGGGGGGGGTTATTTTGTGGTGGGTTTTTTGGGGGGGGGGTGTGGGGGGGGGGGGGGGGGGGGGGGGGGGGGGGGGGGGGGGGGGGGGGGGGGGGGTTTGGGGGGTTTGGGTTTTGGGGGGGGGGGGGTTTGGGGGGGGGGGGGGGGGGGGGGGGGGTTTTTTTTTTTTTTGGGGGGTTTATTTTTGGGGGGGGGGTTTTTTTTTTGTTTTTTTTTTTGGGGGGGGGGGGGGGGGGTTGGGGGGGGGGGGGGGGGGGGGGGGGGGGGGGGGGGGGGGGGGGGGGGGGTTGGGTTGGGGGGGGGGGGGGGGGGGGGTTTTGTTTTTTTTTTGGGGGGGGGGGGAAATTTTGGGGGGGGGGGGGGGGGGGGGGGGGGGGGGGGGGGGGGGGGGGGGGGGGGGGGGGGGTTGGGGGGGGTTTTTTTTGGGGGGGGTGTGGGGGGGGGGGGGGGGGGGGGGGGGGGGGGGGGGGGTGGGGGGGGGGGGGGGGGGGGGGGGGGGGGGGGGGGGGGGGGGGGGGGGGGGGGGGGGGGGTTTTTGGGGGGGGGGGGGGGGGGGGGGGGGTTGGGGGGGGGGGGGGGGGGGAATTTGGGGGGGTTGGGGGGGGGGGGGGGGTGGGGGGGGGGGGGGGGGGGGGGGGGGGGTTTAATGGGGGGGGGGGGGTTTTGTTTTTTTTTTTGGGGGGGGGGGGGGTTTTGGTTTTTTATTGGGGGGGGGGTTTTTGGGGTTTTTTTAGGGGGGGGGGGGGGTTTTTTGGGGGGGGGGGGGGGGGGGGGGGGGTTTTTTTGGGGGGGGGGGGGGGGGGTGGGGGGGGGGGGGGGGGTTTGGGGGGGGGGGGGGGGGGGGGGGGGGGGGGGGTGTGGGGGGGGGGGGTTGTGGGGGTGGGGGGGGGTGTTTTGGGGGGTGGGGTTGGGGGTGGTGGGGGTGGGTGTGGGGGGGGGGGGTGGGTGGGGGGGGTGTGTGTGTGGGGGGGGGTGGGGTGGGTGTGGGGTTGGGGGGTTGTTTGGTGGTGTGGGTGGGTGGGGGTGGGTGGGGGGGGGGGTGTGGTGGTGTGTGGGGGGTGGGGGGGTGTGGGTGGGTGGGGTGGGGGGGGGGGGTGGGTGTTGTGGGGGTGGGGGGGGTTTGGGGGTGGGGGGTTGGTCTGGGGGGGGGGTGTTGTGGGGGGGGGGGGGGTTGGTGTGGGTGGGGTTGGGGTGGTTGTGTTGTGGGGGTGGGGGGGGTGGGGGGGAGTTGTGGGGGTGTTTGGGGGGTGGTGCGGGGTGGTGTGGTGGAGGGTGTTGGGGGTGGGGGGGTGGGTGGGTTGGTGGGGGGTGGGGTTGTTTGGTGGGGGGGGGGGGTGGGGGTGGGGTGGGGGTGGGTGGTTGGGGGGGGGGGTGGGGGGGGGGGGGGGGTGTGGGGGGGGGGTGGGTGATGGGGTGGTTTGTGGTGTGGGTGGGGGGGTGGGGGGGGGGGGGGTGGTGGGGGGGGGGTGGGTGGGGGGGTGGGGGGGGAGTTGGTGGGGGGGGGTGGGGGTGGTTGGGGTTGGGGGTTGGGGGGGGTGGTGGGTGTTGGGTGGGGGTGGGTGGGTAGTTGGGGGGGGGGGGGTGTGTGGGGGGGGTTGGGTGTGTGTGGGGTAGGGGTGGGGTTTTTTTTTTGCATTTTTGGTGTGTGTGGGGGGGTGGTGTTGTGGGGGGGTAAAGGGGGGTGGTTGTTGTTGGGGTGTTTGGGTGTGGTTGTGTTTGGGTGGTTGGTTGGGGTGTTTTTTGTGTGGGTGGGGTTGTTGGGGTGGTTTGTGTGTGGTGTTTGGGGTTGTTTTGTGTGGTTGGTGTGTTTTTTGGGGGTTTTTTGTGGGGGGGGGGGTGTTTTTTTTTTTTGGTGTGTTTTTTTTGGGTTTTGGGTTTTGGGTATTGTTTGTTGGTGGTTTGGTTTGTTTTGTGGGGTTTTTGTTTGGGGTTGTTTGTTTTGTGTGTGTTGTGTGTTGTTGTGTTTTTTGTGTGGTGTGTTGTTTGTTGTGGTGTGGTTTTTTGGGGTTTTTGTGTGTGGTTTTTTTGTTTTTGTATTTTGTTTGGGGGTGTTTGTTTTTTTTTGGTTTGGTGTTTTGGTTTTGTGTGTTGGGTTTTTTTTTGTGGTTTTTGGTTTGGTTGTCCGTTTGTTTTTTTTGGGGTGTTTTTTTTTTGTTGTATTGTTTGTGTTTTTGTGTATTTGTTTGTTTTTTGTTTGTGTTTTTTTTGTTTTTTTTTGGGTTGGTTTTGGGGTGTGTTTTTTTTTTTTTTATTTTTTCTTTGTTTTTTTTTGTAGGTTTGTTTTTTTTTGGTTTATTGGATTATATAATTTTTTTTTTTGTTTATTGTTTTTTTTAAATTTTCCTTTATTATGTTTTGTTGGATGGTAATTGGTAGGTTGTTGATTTTTTTATAAATTTATTTGTGTTTTGTTGGGTTTAATGTATTGGAGAGATATAAGTGTTAGCATGAAGATTTGGGTTGCGGTTAGTAGGGGGATGGGTGGCGTTTGTTGGTTGAGTTTTGTGTGGTGGGGAGGTGTTGTGGGTTGGTGTGAGTGTTGTGGGTGGTAAATTGGGGGGGGGTGGGTGGGGGGGGGTTGGTGGGTTGTGTTGGTGGTTGGGGGGGGGGGGGGGGGGGTTGGTGGGGGAGGTTTTAGTTTGGGGGTGGTATTTGGTTGTTAGTCGGGGGGGGGGGGTGGTTGGGTGGGGGAGGTTGGGTAGTGGGGTGGGGTGCGGTGGCGGGGGGGGTGTGGGGTGGGTTGGGGGGTTGTGGCGTGGTTTGGTGGGGGTGAGGTAATTTGTGTGGGGGGGGGGTGGGGGTGTGGGGGGGGGGGGTGGGTGGGCGGGCGGGTTTTGGGAGGTGGGTTGTGGGTGGGTTGATGGGGGGGGGTTTGTGGTGGGGGTGGGTGGGGGGTGGTGGGTTGAGGGTGGTGTGGGTGGGGTTGGGGGTGGGTTGGTTTTGTGGAGGTTGGTGGATGGGTAGTTGTGGTTGTGGGGGGGGGGTGGGGTGGGTGGGTGGGGGGGGTTGGGGTGGTTATGGGGGGGGGTGGGGGGGTGGGGGGGGTTTGGGGGGTGGTTTTTGGTTTGGGGGGGGGGTGGGGGGGGTTGGGTGTTGGTGGGGGGTGCGGGGTGAGGGTGGGGGGGGGGGGGGGGGGGGTGAGGGGGGGGTTGGTTAGGGGGGGGGGGGGTTGGTTGGGCTCCGCCCGTCCCCCCCTCCCCCCCCTACCCACCCCTTTTGGGGGGTGGGTGGGGGTGGTGGGGGGGGGGGTGGGGGGGGGGTTGGGTGGTGGGGGGGGCGGGGAGGTTGGTGGGAGGGGCGGAGGGGTTTATGGGGGGGGTTGGTGTGGGGTGGGGGGGTGGGGGCGGTTAGGGGGGGGTTGGGGGTGGGTGGGTGTGGTG